>NW_026990159.1:0-2000 GCF_036417665.1 Passer domesticus | reverse complement strand
AGAAGCTGCAGCCAGGCCAGGCTGGGAAACAGCCCTGCAGGGCATGAAAGCAGCAGCGGGGCAGCGAGGCTGCCATGGATCCCTTCCCGCTGTGCCGGGCACGACGTGTCCAGATGTGCAGCCAAAGCCCCCGGCTGCTGACTCCCAGGGGAAGCATGAGGGAAATGCACCCACCTTCTCTTGTCTGCAGGGGTTCCTTCAGCTCTTGCCTCATCTGTTTGGATGGTTCCAGGGATATCTTATCTGTTGTATCTTGGATTTTCCCTGTTGGAGTACCTTAGAGAAAAATATTTCCATTTGCCAGGAATGGATCCCAGAAAAGCAGGGCTCAGCCTGTGGGATCAGCAGGGACACACTACTCACCCCTGAGATGGGAGCTGGGCTTGAGTGCAGCATCCAAGGTAGCAGCCGGAGAAGCTGGAGAAGTCTTCCCTGTAGACACATCTGTAACACAACAGCCACAGAAGCTTCTGTCACCTGGTGCCTGCCCGCTTGTCTACAATTCTTCCTTGGTGGCACACTGAGAACATACCTGCAGGAGGCTCCAAGGGCTTCAAAACTTTATTCATCCAAGCTGATGGAGAAGCCTTCCCAGCACCCTCATCTACAATGCAGCACAGATGAGAACATTTTCCAGTGTGTGCTGGGATCTCTTTCTGCCACAGGGAACTGGGCACTGCCAGGGAGTCGGGTAAGGCCATGGGAGCCAGATGTGAATAGACATGGCCAAAGCTGCCCAGGGGCCTGGGGAGCTCTGGGCTGGCTCCTGGTCACTCTCCACACTCTTTCCCTGCCCTCAGCAACATCCCTGGGAGGGGTGGCTGCAGCAGTGCAGGGACCTGGGACTCTCCCCCTCACACACAGAAGAAATCCTCCCTAAAGCATGGGGGAAAACTGCAGCAGGCAGTGCCACAGCTATCCATCCTGCTCTCCCTCTGTCCCTCCTGCCCTCCTTCTGTGGGGAAACCCCCCAGATCCCAAGGGCAAACAGCCGGGCCCTCTCAGGACACACTGCAGCCTTGCTCTCCCCCTCTGTCCTTTCCCCACCGTGGGCACCCAGTGCAGTCGTTGTCAGGATTCAGGACATGTCTCCCACGGAGGGACCCCAGCAGGACTGCTCAGGACCCGAGTGCCCTGAGCCTACTCGGGATAATTCCCCTGGGCTGTGCTGCTCTAATCCAGGCTGTGCCCGCACTGCCAAACAGCAGAGAGGGCAGCTCAAGCCTCAGCAGGGCTCAGGCCCAGAGGCACAGCAATTACCTCCTGTGCCTGTGCCTGGCATGGCCTCCCTTCCTGGAGCTGAGGCTGGCATGCAACCACTGCTTCCTCCGGGAAATGCTTCTTTCTCCGCAGGCTCTCCTTTCATTTCTGGAGAATGGAAAAGAGACAGCTGCATCAGATGAAAACATTCCTGACTGGGAATGGGGAAGGGGACAATTTCAGGAGGCATCACTTGTGAAAGGAATGCATAAGGATCAGAAAACACCCATGATTTTGGGACAACCCAAGGCTGCTTCCTTCCCCAAACAGCCCCAACATCTGATCTGCCTGGACACCAGGAAATTGCAGGGGATCTGAGGGTGGGCATGGCCTGTGGTGCATTTGGGGCTGTCTGCCAGCTGATGCCAAATGCCTTCCTGCAGAGGCTGGGCAGAAGCTGCAGCCAGGCCAGGCTGGGAAACAGCCCTGCAGGGCGTGAAAGCAGCAGCGGGGCAGCGAGGCTGCCATGGATCCCTTCCTGCTGTGCCGGGCACGACGTGTCCAGATGTGCAGCCAAAGCCCCCGGCTGCTGAGTCCCAGGAGCAGCATGAGGGAAATGCACCCACCTTGTCTTCTCTGCAGACATTCCTTCAGCATTTGCCACATGATTTCTAATGGGTCCTGGAATTTCCTGCCTGCCATGTCTTTGGTCTTTCCTGTCAGAGGACCTTAACAGAAAGTAGTTCCATTTCCCAGCAATGGACCCCACAAAAGCAGGGCTCAGCCTGAGGGGTCAGCAG